>NC_140635.1:32150444-32192124 GCF_057382275.1 Copadichromis virginalis | reverse complement strand
GGTCGAGTTCCCCATTCAAATCCATGTAACAGTGAGAAACGCACTGTCTTGGCGAAGGAAAGCGTTTTTGTACAACTTCATAGAAATAGCTGTAACTTTTGATAGAAGACTCGGATACACATGTTTATGGCTTTATCTTATAGAACTCAAGGTTCCCGTGCTGGGAAAACAGGTTTTGCAGCTGTTTGAGCTAAGATTTCCAAGTTATTCACATAATGAAAACCTATACTTTGTTTCGGTCGAGTTCCCCATTCAAATGCATGTAACAGTGAGAAACGCACTGTCTTGGCGAAAGAAAGCGTTTTTGTACAACTTCATAGAAATAGCTGTAACTTTTGATAGAAGACTCGGATACACATGTTTATGGCTTTATCTTATAGAACTCAAGGTTCCCGTGCTGGGAAAACAGGTTTTGCAGCTGTTTGAGCTAAGATTTCCAAGTTATTCACATAATGAAAACCTATACTTTGTTTCGGTCGAGTTCCCCATTCAAATGCATGTAACAGTGAGAAACGCACTGTCTTGGCGAAAGAAAGCGTTTTTGTACAACTTCATAGAAATAGCTGTAACTTTTGATAGAAGACTCGGATACACATGTTTATGGCTTTATCTTTTAGAACTCAAGGTTCCCGTGCTGGGAAAACAGGTTTTGCAGCTGTTTGAGCTAAGATTTCCAAGTTATTCACATAATGAAAACCTATACTTTGTTTCGGTCGAGTTCCCCATTCAAATGCATGTAACAGTGAGAAACGCACTGTCTTGGCGATAGAAAGCGTTTTCGTACAACTTCATAGAAATAGCTGTAACTTTTGATAGAAGACTCGGATACACATGTTTATGGCTTTATCTTATAGAACTCAAGGTTCCCGTGCTGGGAAAACAGGTTTTGCAGCTGTTTGAGCTAAGATTTCCAAGTTATTCACATAATGAAAACCTATACTTTGTTTCGGTCGAGATCCCCATTCAAATGCATGTAACAGTGAGAAACGCACTGTCTTGGCGAAAGAAAGCGTTTTTGTACAACTTCATAGAAATAGCTGTAACTTTTGATAGAAGACTCGGATACACATGTTTATGGCTTTATCTTATAGAACTCAAGGTTCCCGTGCTGGGAAAACAGGTTTTGCAGCTGTTTGAGCTAAGATTTCCAAGTTATTCACATAATGAAAACCTATACTTTGTTTCGGTCGAGATCCCCATTCAAATGCATGTAACAGTGAGAAACGCACTGTCTTGGCGAAAGAAAGCGTTTTTGTACAACTTCATAGAAATAGCTGTAACTTTTGATAGAAGACTCGGATACACATGTTTATGGCTTTATCTTATAGAACTCAAGGTTCCCGTGCTGGGAAAACAGGTTTTGCAGCTGTTTGAGCTAAGATTTCCAAGTTATTCACATAATGAAAACCTATACTTTGTTTCGGTCGAGTTCCCCATTCAAATGCATGTAACAGTGAGAAACGCACTGTCTTGGCGAAAGAAAGCGTTTTTGTACAACTTCATAGAAATAGCTGTAACTTTTGATAGAAGACTCGGATACACATGTTTATGGCTTTATCTTATAGAACTCAAGGTTCCCGTGCTGGGAAAACAGGTTTTGCAGCTGTTTGAGCTAAGATTTCCAAGTTATTCACATAATGAAAACCTATACTTTGTTTCGGTCGAGTTCCCCATTCAAATGCATGTAACAGTGAGAAACGCACTGTCTTGGCGAAAGAAAGCGTTTTTGTACAACTTCATAGAAATAGCTGTAACTTTTGATAGAAGACTCGGATACACATGTTTATGGCTTTATCTTTTAGAACTCAAGGTTCCCGTGCTGGGAAAACAGGTTTTGCAGCTGTTTGAGCTAAGATTTCCAAGTTATTCACATAATGAAAACCTATACTTTGTTTCGGTCGAGTTCCCCATTCAAATGCATGTAACAGTGAGAAACGCACTGTCTTGGCGATAGAAAGCGTTTTTCGTACAACTTCATAGAAATAGCTGTAACTTTTGATAGAAGACTCGGATACACATGTTTATGGCTTTATCTTATAGAACTCAAGGTTCCCGTGCTGGGAAAACAGGTTTTGCAGCTGTTTGAGCTAAGATTTCCAAGTTATTCACATAATGAAAACCTATACTTTGTTTCGGTCGAGATCCCCATTCAAATGCATGTAACAGTGAGATACGCACTGTCTTGGCGAAAGAAAGCGTTTTTGTACAACTTCATAGAAATAGCTGTAACTTTTGATAGAAGACTCGGATACACATGTTTATGGCTTTATCTTATAGAACTCAAGGTTCCCGTGCTGGGAAAACAGGTTTTGCAGCTGTTTGAGCTAAGATTTCCAAGTTATTCACATAATGAAAACCTATACTTTGTTTCGGTCGAGATCCCCATTCAAATGCATGTAACAGTGAGAAACGCACTGTCTTGGCGAAAGAAAGCGTTTTTGTACAACTTCATAGAAATAGCTGTAACTTTTGATAGAAGACTCGGATACACATGTTTATGGCTTTATCTTATAGAACTCAAGGTTCCCGTGCTGGGAAAACAGGTTTTGCAGCTGTTTGAGCTAAGATTTCCAAGTTATTCACATAATGAAAACCTATACTTTGTTTCGGTCGAGTTCCCCATTCAAATGCATGTAACAGTGAGAAACGCACTGTCTTGGCGAAAGAAAGCGTTTTTGTACAACTTCATAGAAATAGCTGTAACTTTTGATAGAAGACTCGGATACACATGTTTATGGCTTTATCTTATAGAACTCAAGGTTCCCGTGCTGGGAAAACAGGTTTTGCAGCTGTTTGAGCTAAGATTTCCAAGTTATTCACATAATGAAAACCTATACTTTGTTTCGGTCGAGTTCCCCATTCAAATGCATGTAACAGTGAGAAACGCACTGTCTTGGCGAAAGAAAGCGTTTTTGTACAACTTCATAGAAATAGCTGTAACTTTTGATAGAAGACTCGGATACACATGTTTATGGCTTTATCTTATAGAACTCAAGGTTCCCGTGCTGGGAAAACAGGTTTTGCAGCTGTTTGAGCTAAGATTTCCAAGTTATTCACATAATGAAAACCTATACTTTGTTTCGGTCGAGATCCCCATTCAAATGCATGTAACAGTGAGAAACGCACTGTCTTGGCGAAAGAAAGCGTTTTTGTACAACTTCATAGAAATAGCTGTAACTTTTGATAGAAGACTCGGATACACATGTTTATGGCTTTATCTTATAGAACTCAAGGTTCCCGTGCTGGGAAAACAGGTTTTGCAGCTGTTTGAGCTAAGATTTCCAAGTTATTCACATAATGAAAACCTATACTTTGTTTCGGTCGAGTTCCCCATTCAAATGCATGTAACAGTGAGAAACGCACTGTCTTGGCGAAAGAAAGCGTTTTTGTACAACTTCATAGAAATAGCTGTAACTTTTGATAGAAGACTCGGATACACATGTTTATGGCTTTATCTTATAGAACTCAAGGTTCCCGTGCTGGGAAAACAGGTTTTGCAGCTGTTTGAGCTAAGATTTCCAAGTTATTCACATAATGAAAACCTATACTTTGTTTCGGTCGAGTTCCCCATTCAAATGCATGTAACAGTGAGAAACGCACTGTCTTGGCGAAAGAAAGCGTTTTTGTACAACTTCATAGAAATAGCTGTAACTTTTGATAGAAGACTCGGATACACATGTTTATGGCTTTATCTTATAGAACTCAAGGTTCCCGTGCTGGGAAAACAGGTTTTGCAGCTGTTTGAGCTAAGATTTCCAAGTTATTCACATAATGAAAACCTATACTTTGTTTCGGTCGAGATCCCCATTCAAATGCATGTAACAGTGAGAAACGCACTGTCTTGGCGAAAGAAAGCGTTTTTGTACAACTTCATAGAAATAGCTGTAACTTTTGATAGAAGACTCGGATACACATGTTTATGGCTTTATCTTATAGAACTCAAGGTTCCCGTGCTGGGAAAACAGGTTTTGCAGCTGTTTGAGCTAAGATTTCCAAGTTATTCACATAATGAAAACCTATACTTTGTTTCGGTCGAGTTCCCCATTCAAATGCATGTAACAGTGAGAAACGCACTGTCTTGGCGAAAGAAAGCGTTTTTGTACAACTTCATAGAAATAGCTGTAACTTTTGATAGAAGACTCGGATACACATGTTTATGGCTTTATCTTATAGAACTCAAGGTTCCCGTGCTGGGAAAACAGGTTTTGCAGCTGTTTGAGCTAAGATTTCCAAGTTATTCACATAATGAAAACCTATACTTTGTTTCGGTCGAGTTCCCCATTCAAATGCATGTAACAGTGAGAAACGCACTGTCTTGGCGAAAGAAAGCGTTTTTGTACAACTTCATAGAAATAGCTGTAACTTTTGATAGAAGACTCGGATACACATGTTTATGGCTTTATCTTTTAGAACTCAAGGTTCCCGTGCTGGGAAAACAGGTTTTGCAGCTGTTTGAGCTAAGATTTCCAAGTTATTCACATAATGAAAACCTATACTTTGTTTCGGTCGAGTTCCCCATTCAAATGCATGTAACAGTGAGAAACGCACTGTCTTGGCGATAGAAAGCGTTTTCGTACAACTTCATAGAAATAGCTGTAACTTTTGATAGAAGACTCGGATACACATGTTTATGGCTTTATCTTATAGAACTCAAGGTTCCCGTGCTGGGAAAACAGGTTTTGCAGCTGTTTGAGCTAAGATTTCCAAGTTATTCACATAATGAAAACCTATACTTTGTTTCGGTCGAGATCCCCATTCAAATGCATGTAACAGTGAGAAACGCACTGTCTTGGCGAAAGAAAGCGTTTTTGTACAACTTCATAGAAATAGCTGTAACTTTTGATAGAAGACTCGGATACACATGTTTATGGCTTTATCTTATAGAACTCAAGGTTCCCGTGCTGGGAAAACAGGTTTTGCAGCTGTTTGAGCTAAGATTTCCAAGTTATTCACATAATGAAAACCTATACTTTGTTTCGGTCGAGTTCCCCATTCAAATGCATGTAACAGTGAGAAACGCACTGTCTTGGCGAAAGAAAGCGTTTTTGTACAACTTCATAGAAATAGCTGTAACTTTTGATAGAAGACTCGGATACACATGTTTATGGCTTTATCTTTTAGAACTCAAGGTTCCCGTGCTGGGAAAACAGGTTTTGCAGCTGTTTGAGCTAAGATTTCCAAGTTATTCACATAATGAAAACCTATACTTTGTTTCGGTCGAGTTCCCCATTCAAATGCATGTAACAGTGAGAAACGCACTGTCTTGGCGAAAGAAAGCGTTTTTGTACAACTTCATAGAAATAGCTGTAACTTTTGATAGAAGACTCGGATACACATGTTTATGGCTTTATCTTATAGAACTCAAGGTTCCCGTGCTGGGAAAACAGGTTTTGCAGCTGTTTGAGCTAAGATTTCCAAGTTATTCACATAATGAAAACCTATACTTTGTTTCGGTCGAGTTCCCCATTCAAATGCATGTAACAGTGAGAAACGCACTGTCTTGGCGAAAGAAAGCGTTTTTGTACAACTTCATAGAAATAGCTGTAACTTTTGATAGAAGACTCGGATACACATGTTTATGGCTTTATCTTTTAGAACTCAAGGTTCCCGTGCTGGGAAAACAGGTTTTGCAGCTGTTTGAGCTAAGATTTCCAAGTTATTCACATAATGAAAACCTATACTTTGTTTCGGTCGAGATCCCCATTCAAATGCATGTAACAGTGAGAAACGCACTGTCTTGGCGAAAGAAAGCGTTTTTGTACAACTTCATAGAAATAGCTGTAACTTTTGATAGAAGACTCGGATACACATGTTTATGGCTTTATCTTATAGAACTCAAGGTTCCCGTGCTGGGAAAACAGGTTTTGCAGCTGTTTGAGCTAAGATTTCCAAGTTATTCACATAATGAAAACCTATACTTTGTTTCGGTCGAGATCCCCATTCAAATGCATGTAACAGTGAGAAACGCACTGTCTTGGCGAAAGAAAGCGTTTTTGTACAACTTCATAGAAATAGCTGTAACTTTTGATAGAAGACTCGGATACACATGTTTATGGCTTTATCTTATAGAACTCAAGGTTCCCGTGCTGGGAAAACAGGTTTTGCAGCTGTTTGAGCTAAGATTTCCAAGTTATTCACATAATGAAAACCTATACTTTGTTTCGGTCGAGTTCCCCATTCAAATGCATGTAACAGTGAGAAACGCACTGTCTTGGCGAAAGAAAGCGTTTTTGTACAACTTCATAGAAATAGCTGTAACTTTTGATAGAAGACTCGGATACACATGTTTATGGCTTTATCTTTTAGAACTCAAGGTTCCCGTGCTGGGAAAACAGGTTTTGCAGCTGTTTGAGCTAAGATTTCCAAGTTATTCACATAATGAAAACCTATACTTTGTTTCGGTCGAGTTCCCCATTCAAATGCATGTAACAGTGAGAAACGCGCTGTCTTGGCGAAAGAAAGCGTTTTTGTACAACTTCATAGAAATAGCTGTAACTTTTGATAGAAGACTCGGATACACATGTTTATGGCTTTATCTTATAGAACTCAAGGTTCCCGTGCTGGGAAAACAGGTTTTGCAGCTGTTTGAGCTAAGACTTCCAAGTTATTCACATAATGAAAACCTATACTTTGTTTCGGTCGAGATCCCCATTCAAATGCATGTAACAGTGAGAAACGCACTGTCTTGGCGAAAGAAAGCGTTTTTGTACAACTTCATAGAAATAGCTGTAACTTTTGATAGAAGACTCGGATACACATGTTTATGGCTTTATCTTATAGAACTCAAGGTTCCCGTGCTGGGAAAACAGGTTTTGCAGCTGTTTGAGCTAAGATTTCCAAGTTATTCACATAATGAAAACCTATACTTTGTTTCGGTCGAGATCCCCATTCAAATGCATGTAACAGTGAGAAACGCACTGTCTTGGCGAAAGAAAGCGTTTTTGTACAACTTCATAGAAATAGCTGTAACTTTTGATAGAAGACTCGGATACACATGTTTATGGCTTTATCTTATAGAACTCAAGGTTCCCGTGCTGGGAAAACAGGTTTTGCAGCTGTTTGAGCTAAGATTTCCAAGTTATTCACATAATGAAAACCTATACTTTGTTTCGGTCGAGTTCCCCATTCAAATGCATGTAACAGTGAGAAACGCACTGTCTTGGCGAAAGAAAGCGTTTTTGTACAACTTCATAGAAATAGCTGTAACTTTTGATAGAAGACTCGGATACACATGTTTATGGCTTTATCTTATAGAACTCAAGGTTCCCGTGCTGGGAAAACAGGTTTTGCAGCTGTTTGAGCTAAGATTTCCAAGTTATTCACATAATGAAAACCTATACTTTGTTTCGGTCGAGTTCCCCATTCAAATGCATGTAACAGTGAGAAACGCACTGTCTTGGCGAAAGAAAGCGTTTTTGTACAACTTCATAGAAATAGCTGTAACTTTTGATAGAAGACTCGGATACACATGTTTATGGCTTTATCTTTTAGAACTCAAGGTTCCCGTGCTGGGAAAACAGGTTTTGCAGCTGTTTGAGCTAAGATTTCCAAGTTATTCACATAATGAAAACCTATACTTTGTTTCGGTCGAGTTCCCCATTCAAATGCATGTAACAGTGAGAAACGCACTGTCTTGGCGAAAGAAAGCGTTTTTGTACAACTTCATAGAAATAGCTGTAACTTTTGATAGAAGACTCGGATACACATGTTTATGGCTTTATCTTATAGAACTCAAGGTTCCCGTGCTGGGAAAACAGGTTTTGCAGCTGTTTGAGCTAAGATTTCCAAGTTATTCACATAATGAAAACCTATACTTTGTTTCGGTCGAGATCCCCATTCAAATGCATGTAACAGTGAGAAACGCACTGTCTTGGCGAAAGAAAGCGTTTTTGTACAACTTCATAGAAATAGCTGTAACTTTTGATAGAAGACTCGGATACACATGTTTATGGCTTTATCTTATAGAACTCAAGGTTCCCGTGCTGGGAAAACAGGTTTTGCAGCTGTTTGAGCTAAGATTTCCAAGTTATTCACATAATGAAAACCTATACTTTGTTTCGGTCGAGTTCCCCATTCAAATGCATGTAACAGTGAGAAACGCACTGTCTTGGCGAAAGAAAGCGTTTTTGTACAACTTCATAGAAATAGCTGTAACTTTTGATAGAAGACTCGGATACACATGTTTATGGCTTTATCTTATAGAACTCAAGGTTCCCGTGCTGGGAAAACAGGTTTTGCAGCTGTTTGAGCTAAGATTTCCAAGTTATTCACATAATGAAAACCTATACTTTGTTTCGGTCGAGATCCCCATTCAAATGCATGTAACAGTGAGAAACGCACTGTCTTGGCGAAAGAAAGCGTTTTTGTACAACTTCATAGAAATAGCTGTAACTTTTGATAGAAGACTCGGATACACATGTTTATGGCTTTATCTTATAGAACTCAAGGTTCCCGTGCTGGGAAAACAGGTTTTGCAGCTGTTTGAGCTAAGATTTCCAAGTTATTCACATAATGAAAACCTATACTTTGTTTCGGTCGAGATCCCCATTCAAATGCATGTAACAGTGAGAAACGCACTGTCTTGGCGAAAGAAAGCGTTTTTGTACAACTTCATAGAAATAGCTGTAACTTTTGATAGAAGACTCGGATACACATGTTTATGGCTTTATCTTATAGAACTCAAGGTTCCCGTGCTGGGAAAACAGGTTTTGCAGCTGTTTGAGCTAAGATTTCCAAGTTATTCACATAATGAAAACCTATACTTTGTTTCGGTCGAGATCCCCATTCAAATGCATGTAACAGTGAGAAACGCACTGTCTTGGCGAAAGAAAGCGTTTTTGTACAACTTCATAGAAATAGCTGTAACTTTTGATAGAAGACTCGGATACACATGTTTATGGCTTTATCTTATAGAACTCAAGGTTCCCGTGCTGGGAAAACAGGTTTTGCAGCTGTTTGAGCTAAGATTTCCAAGTTAGTCACATAATGAAAACCTATACTTTGTTTCGGTCGAGATCCCCATTCAAATGCATGTAACAGTGAGAAACGCACTGTCTTGGCGAAAGAAAGCGTTTTTGTACAACTTCATAGAAATAGCTGTAACTTTTGATAGAAGACTCGGATACACATGTTTATGGCTTTATCTTATAGAACTCAAGGTTCCCGTGCTGGGAAAACAGGTTTTGCAGCTGTTTGAGCTAAGATTTCCAAGTTATTCACATAATGAAAACCTATACTTTGTTTCGGTCGAGTTCCCCATTCAAATCCATGTAACAGTGAGAAACGCACTGTCTTGGCGAAGGAAAGCGTTTTTGTACAACTTCATAGAAATAGCTGTAACTTTTGATAGAAGACTCGGATACACATGTTTATGGCTTTATCTTATAGAACTCAAGGTTCCCGTGCTGGGAAAACAGGTTTTGCAGCTGTTTGAGCTAAGATTTCCAAGTTATTCACATAATGAAAACCTATACTTTGTTTCGGTCGAGTTCCCCATTCAAATGCATGTAACAGTGAGAAACGCACTGTCTTGGCGAAAGAAAGCGTTTTTGTACAACTTCATAGAAATAGCTGTAACTTTTGATAGAAGACTCGGATACACATGTTTATGGCTTTATCTTATAGAACTCAAGGTTCCCGTGCTGGGAAAACAGGTTTTGCAGCTGTTTGAGCTAAGATTTCCAAGTTATTCACATAATGAAAACCTATACTTTGTTTCGGTCGAGTTCCCCATTCAAATGCATGTAACAGTGAGAAACGCACTGTCTTGGCGAAAGAAAGCGTTTTTGTACAACTTCATAGAAATAGCTGTAACTTTTGATAGAAGACTCGGATACACATGTTTATGGCTTTATCTTATAGAACTCAAGGTTCCCGTGCTGGGAAAACAGGTTTTGCAGCTGTTTGAGCTAAGATTTCCAAGTTATTCACATAATGAAAACCTATACTTTGTTTCGGTCGAGTTCCCCATTCAAATGCATGTAACAGTGAGAAACGCACTGTCTTGGCGATAGAAAGCGTTTTCGTACAACTTCATAGAAATAGCTGTAACTTTTGATAGAAGACTCGGATACACATGTTTATGGCTTTATCTTATAGAACTCAAGGTTCCCGTGCTGGGAAAACAGGTTTTGCAGCTGTTTGAGCTAAGATTTCCAAGTTATTCACATAATGAAAACCTATACTTTGTTTCGGTCGAGATCCCCATTCAAATGCATGTAACAGTGAGAAACGCACTGTCTTGGCGAAAGAAAGCGTTTTTGTACAACTTCATAGAAATAGCTGTAACTTTTGATAGAAGACTCGGATACACATGTTTATGGCTTTATCTTATAGAACTCAAGGTTCCCGTGCTGGGAAAACAGGTTTTGCAGCTGTTTGAGCTAAGATTTCCAAGTTATTCACATAATGAAAACCTATACTTTGTTTCGGTCGAGTTCCCCATTCAAATGCATGTAACAGTGAGAAACGCACTGTCTTGGCGAAAGAAAGCGTTTTTGTACAACTTCATAGAAATAGCTGTAACTTTTGATAGAAGACTCGGATACACATGTTTATGGCTTTATCTTATAGAACTCAAGGTTCCCGTGCTGGGAAAACAGGTTTTGCAGCTGTTTGAGCTAAGATTTCCAAGTTATTCACATAATGAAAACCTATACTTTGTTTCGGTCGAGATCCCCATTCAAATGCATGTAACAGTGAGAAACGCACTGTCTTGGCGAAAGAAAGCGTTTTTGTACAACTTCATAGAAATAGCTGTAACTTTTGATAGAAGACTCGGATACACATGTTTATGGCTTTATCTTATAGAACTCAAGGTTCCCGTGCTGGGAAAACAGGTTTTGCAGCTGTTTGAGCTAAGATTTCCAAGTTATTCACATAATGAAAACCTATACTTTGTTTCGGTCGAGATCCCCATTCAAATGCATGTAACAGTGAGAAACGCACTGTCTTGGCGAAAGAAAGCGTTTTTGTACAACTTCATAGAAATAGCTGTAACTTTTGATAGAAGACTCGGATACACATGTTTATGGCTTTATCTTATAGAACTCAAGGTTCCCGTGCTGGGAAAACAGGTTTTGCAGCTGTTTGAGCTAAGATTTCCAAGTTATTCACATAATGAAAACCTATACTTTGTTTCGGTCGAGTTCCCCATTCAAATGCATGTAACAGTGAGAAACGCACTGTCTTGGCGAAAGAAAGCGTTTTTGTACAACTTCATAGAAATAGCTGTAACTTTTGATAGAAGACTCGGATACACATGTTTATGGCTTTATCTTTTAGAACTCAAGGTTCCCGTGCTGGGAAAACAGGTTTTGCAGCTGTTTGAGCTAAGATTTCCAAGTTATTCACATAATGAAAACCTATACTTTGTTTCGGTCGAGTTCCCCATTCAAATGCATGTAACAGTGAGAAACGCACTGTCTTGGCGAAAGAAAGCGTTTTTGTACAACTTCATAGAAATAGCTGTAACTTTTGATAGAAGACTCGGATACACATGTTTATGGCTTTATCTTATAGAACTCAAGGTTCCCGTGCTGGGAAAACAGGTTTTGCAGCTGTTTGAGCTAAGATTTCCAAGTTATTCACATAATGAAAACCTATACTTTGTTTCGGTCGAGTTCCCCATTCAAATGCATGTAACAGTGAGAAACGCACTGTCTTGGCGAAAGAAAGCGTTTTTGTACAACTTCATAGAAATAGCTGTAACTTTTGATAGAAGACTCGGATACACATGTTTATGGCTTTATCTTATAGAACTCAAGGTTCCCGTGCTGGGAAAACAGGTTTTGCAGCTGTTTGAGCTAAGATTTCCAAGTTATTCACATAATGAAAACCTATACTTTGTTTCGGTCGAGTTCCCCATTCAAATGCATGTAACAGTGAGAAACGCACTGTCTTGGCGAAAGAAAGCGTTTTTGTACAACTTCATAGAAATAGCTGTAACTTTTGATAGAAGACTCGGATACACATGTTTATGGCTTTATCTTTTAGAACTCAAGGTTCCCGTGCTGGGAAAACAGGTTTTGCAGCTGTTTGAGCTAAGATTTCCAAGTTATTCACATAATGAAAACCTATACTTTGTTTCGGTCGAGTTCCCCATTCAAATGCATGTAACAGTGAGAAACGCACTATCTTGGCGAAAGAAAGCGTTTTTGTACAACTTCATAGAAATAGCTGTAACTTTTGATAGAAGACTCAGATACACATGTTTATGGCTTTATCTTATAGAACTCAAGGTTCCCGTGCTGGGAAAACAGGTTTTGCAGCTGTTTGAGCTAAGATTTCCAAGTTATTCACATAATGAAAACCTATACTTTGTTTCGGTCGAGATCCCCATTCAAATGCATGTAACAGTGAGAAACGCACTGTCTTGGCGAAAGAAAGCGTTTTTGTACAACTTCATAGAAATAGCTGTAACTTTTGATAGAAGACTCGGATACACATGTTTATGGCTTTATCTTATAGAACTCAAGGTTCCCGTGCTGGGAAAACAGGTTTTGCAGCTGTTTGAGCTAAGATTTCCAAGTTATTCACATAATGAAAACCTATACTTTGTTTCGGTCGAGTTCCCCATTCAAATGCATGTAACAGTGAGAAACGCACTGTCTTGGCGAAAGAAAGCGTTTTTGTACAACTTCATAGAAATAGCTGTAACTTTTGATAGAAGACTCGGATACACATGTTTATGGCTTTATCTTATAGAACTCAAGGTTCCCGTGCTGGGAAAACAGGTTTTGCAGCTGTTTGAGCTAAGATTTCCAAGTTATTCACATAATGAAAACCTATACTTTGTTTCGGTCGAGTTCCCCATTCAAATGCATGTAACAGTGAGAAACGCACTGTCTTGGCGAAAGAAAGCGTTTTTGTACAACTTCATAGAAATAGCTGTAACTTTTGATAGAAGACTCGGATACACATGTTTATGGCTTTATCTTTTAGAACTCAAGGTTCCCGTGCTGGGAAAACAGGTTTTGCAGCTGTTTGAGCTAAGATTTCCAAGTTATTCACATAATGAAAACCTATACTTTGTTTCGGTCGAGTTCCCCATTCAAATGCATGTAACAGTGAGAAACGCGCTGTCTTGGCGAAAGAAAGCGTTTTTGTACAACTTCATAGAAATAGCTGTAACTTTTGATAGAAGACTCGGATACACATGTTTATGGCTTTATCTTATAGAACTCAAGGTTCCCGTGCTGGGAAAACAGGTTTTGCAGCTGTTTGAGCTAAGACTTCCAAGTTATTCACATAATGAAAACCTATACTTTGTTTCGGTCGAGATCCCCATTCAAATGCATGTAACAGTGAGAAACGCACTGTCTTGGCGAAAGAAAGCGTTTTTGTACAACTTCATAGAAATAGCTGTAACTTTTGATAGAAGACTCGGATACACATGTTTATGGCTTTATCTTATAGAACTCAAGGTTCCCGTGCTGGGAAAACAGGTTTTGCAGCTGTTTGAGCTAAGATTTCCAAGTTATTCACATAATGAAAACCTATACTTTGTTTCGGTCGAGATCCCCATTCAAATGCATGTAACAGTGAAAAACGCACTGTCTTGGCGAAAGAAAGCGTTTTTGTACAACTTCATAGAAATAGCTGTAACTTTTGATAGAAGACTCGGATACACATGTTTATGGCTTTATCTTATAGAACTCAAGGTTCCCGTGCTGGGAAAACAGGTTTTGCAGCTGTTTGAGCTAAGATTTCCAAGTTATTCACATAATGAAAACCTATACTTTGTTTCGGTCGAGTTCCCCATTCAAATGCATGTAACAGTGAGAAACGCACTGTCTTGGCGAAAGAAAGCGTTTTTGTACAACTTCATAGAAATAGCTGTAACTTTTGATAGAAGACTCGGATACACATGTTTATGGCTTTATCTTATAGAACTCAAGGTTCCCGTGCTGGGAAAACAGGTTTTGCAGCTGTTTGAGCTAAGATTTCCAAGTTATTCACATAATGAAAACCTATACTTTGTTTCGGTCGAGTTCCCCATTCAAATGCATGTAACAGTGAGAAACGCACTGTCTTGGCGAAAGAAAGCGTTTTTGTACAACTTCATAGAAATAGCTGTAACTTTGATAGAAGACTCGGATACACATGTTTATGGCTTTATCTTATAGAACTCAAGGTTCCCGTGCTGGGAAAACAGGTTTTGCAGCTGTTTGAGCTAAGATTTCCAAGTTATTCACATAATGAAAACCTATACTTTGTTTCGGTCGAGTTCCCCATTCAAATGCATGTAACAGTGAGAAACGCACTGTCTTGGCGAAAGAAAGCGTTTTTGTACAACTTCATAGAAATAGCTGTAACTTTTGATAGAAGACTCGGATACACATGTTTATGGCTTTATCTTTTAGAACTCAAGGTTCCCGTGCTGGGAAAACAGGTTTTGCAGCTGTTTGAGCTAAGATTTCCAAGTTATTCACATAATGAAAACCTATACTTTGTTTCGGTCGAGTTCCCCATTCAAATGCATGTAACAGTGAGAAACGCACTGTCTTGGCGAAAGAAAGCGTTTTTGTACAACTTCATAGAAATAGCTGTAACTTTTGATAGAAGACTCGGATACACATGTTTATGGCTTTATCTTATAGAACTCAAGGTTCCCGTGCTGGGAAAACAGGTTTTGCAGCTGTTTGAGCTAAGATTTCCAAGTTATTCACATAATGAAAACCTATACTTTGTTTCGGTCGAGATCCCATTCAAATGCATGTAACAGTGAGAAACGCACTGTCTTGGCGAAAGAAAGCGTTTTTGTACAACTTCATAGAAATAGCTGTAACTTTTGATAGAAGACTCGGATACACATGTTTATGGCTTCATCTTATAGAACTCAAGGTCTCCGTGCTGGGAAAACAGGTTTTGCAGCTGTTTGAGCTAAGATTTCCAAGTTATTCACATAATGAAAACCTATACTTTGTTTCGGTCGAGTTCCCCATTCAAATGCATGTAACAGTGAGAAACGCACTGTCTTGGCGAAAGAAAGCGTTTTTGTACAACTTCATAGAAATAGCTGTAACTTTTGATAGAAGACTCGGATACACATGTTTATGGCTTTATCTTATAGAACTCAAGGTTCCCGTGCTGGGAAAACAGGTTTTGCAGCTGTTTGAGCTAAGATTTCCAAGTTATTCACATAATGAAAACCTATACTTTGTTTCGGTCGAGATCCCCATTCAAATGCATGTAACAGTGAGAAACGCACTGTCTTGGCGAAAGAAAGCGTTTTTGTACAACTTCATAGAAATAGCTGTAACTTTTGATAGAAGACTCGGATACACATGTTTATGGCTTTATCTTATAGAACTCAAGGTTCCCGTGCTGGGAAAACAGGTTTTGCAGCTGTTTGAGCTAAGATTTCCAAGTTATTCACATAATGAAAACCTATACTTTGTTTCGGTCGAGTTCCCCATTCAAATGCATGTAACAGTGAGAAACGCACTGTCTTGGCGAAAGAAAGCGTTTTTGTACAACTTCATAGAAATAG
This sequence comes from Copadichromis virginalis, assembly GCF_057382275.1. Lineage (NCBI taxonomy): Eukaryota > Metazoa > Chordata > Actinopteri > Cichliformes > Cichlidae > Copadichromis > Copadichromis virginalis. The sequence goes on along the minus strand of NC_140635.1, from coordinate 32,176,631 downwards.
CTGTAACTTTTGATAGAAGACTCGGATACACATGTTTATGGCTTTATCTTATAGAACTCAAGGTTCCCGTGCTGGGAAAACAGGTTTTGCAGCTGTTTGAGCTAAGATTTCCAAGTTATTCACATAATGAAAACCTATACTTTGTTTCGGTCAAGTTCCCCATTCAAATGCATGTAACAGTGAGAAACGCACTGTCTTGGCGAAAGAAAGCGTTTTTGTACAACTTCATAGAAATAGCTGTAACTTTTGATAGAAGACTCGGATACACATGTTTATGGCTTTATCTTATAGAACTCAAGGTTCCCGTGCTGGGAAAACAGGTTTTGCAGCTGTTTGAGCTAAGATTTCCAAGTTATTCACATAATGAAAACCTATACTTTGTTTCGGTCGAGTTCCCCATTCAAATGCATGTAACAGTGAGAAACGCACTGTCTTGGCGAAAGAAAGCGTTTTTGTACAACTTCATAGAAATAGCTGTAACTTTTGATAGAAGACTCGGATACACATGTTTATGGCTTTATCTTATAGAACTCAAGGTTCCTGTGCTGGGAAAACAGGTTTTGCAGCTGTTTGAGCTAAGATTTCCAAGTTATTCACATAATGAAAACCTATACTTTGTTTCGGTCGAGATCCCCATTCAAATGCATGTAACAGTGAGAAACGCACTGTCTTGGCGAAAGAAAGCGTTTTTGTACAACTTCATAGAAATAGCTGTAACTTTTGATAGAAGACTCGGATACACATGTTTATGGCTTTATCTTATAGAACTCAAGGTTCCCGTGCTGGGAAAACAGGTTTTGCAGCTGTTTGAGCTAAGATTTCCAAGTTATTCACATAATGAAAACCTATACTTTGTTTCGGTCGAGTTCCCCATTCAAATGCATGTAACAGTGAGAAACGCACTGTCTTGGCGAAAGAAAGGGTTTTTGTACAACTTCATATAAATAGCTGTAACTTTTGATAGAAGACTCGGATACACATGTTTATGGCTTTATCTTTTAGAACTCAAGGTTCCTGTGCTGGGAAAACAGGTTTTGCAGCTGTTTGAGCTAAGATTTCCAAGTTATTCACATAATGAAAACCTATACTTTGTTTCGGTCGAGATCCCCATTCAAATGCATGTAACAGTGAGAAACGCACTGTCTTGGCGAAAGAAAGCGTTTTTGTACAACTTCATAGAAATAGCTGTAACTTTTGATAGAAGACTCGGATACACATGTTTATGGCTTTATCTTATAGAACTCAAGGTTCCCGTGCTGGGAAAACAGGTTTTGCAGCTGTTTGAGCTAAGATTTCCAAGTTATTCACATAATGAAAACCTATACTTTGTTTCGGTCGAGTTCCCCATTCAAATGCATGTAACAGTGAGAAACGCACTGTCTTGGCGAAAGAAAGCGTTTTTGTACAACTTCATAGAAATAGCTGTAACTTTTGATAGAAGACTCGGATACACATGTTTATGGCTTTATCTTATAGAACTCAAGGTTCCCGTGCTGGGAAAACAGGTTTTGCAGCTGTTTGAGCTAAGATTTCCAAGTTATTCACATAATGAAAACCTATACTTTGTTTCGGTCGAGTTCCCCATTCAAATGCATGTAACAGTGAGAAACGCACTGTCTTGGCGAAAGAAAGCGTTTTTGTACAACTTCATAGAAATAGCTGTAACTTTTGATAGAAGACTCGGATACACATGTTTATGGCTTTATCTTTTAGAACTCAAGGTTCCCGTGCTGGGAAAACAGGTTTTGCAGCTGTTTGAGCTAAGATTTCCAAGTTATTCACATAATGAAAACCTATACTTTGTTTCGGTCGAGTTCCCCATTCAAATGCATGTAACAGTGAGAAACGCACTGTCTTGGCGATAGAAAGCGTTTTCGTACAACTTCATAGAAATAGCTGTAACTTTTGATAGAAGACTCGGATACACATGTTTATGGCTTTATCTTATAGAACTCAAGGTTCCCGTGCTGGGAAAACAGGTTTTGCAGCTGTTTGAGCTAAGATTTCCAAGTTATTCACATAATGAAAACCTATACTTTGTTTCGGTCGAGATCCCCATTCAAATGCATGTAACAGTGAGAAACGCACTGTCTTGGCGAAAGAAAGCGTTTTTGTACAACTTCATAGAAATAGCTGTAACTTTTGATAGAAGACTCGGATACACATGTTTATGGCTTTATCTTATAGAACTCAAGGTTCCCGTGCTGGGAAAACAGGTTTTGCAGCTGTTTGAGCTAAGATTTCCAAGTTATTCACATAATGAAAACCTATACTTTGTTTCGGTCGAGTTCCCCATTCAAATGCATGTAACAGTGAGAAACGCACTGTCTTGGCGAAAGAAAGCGTTTTTGTACAACTTCATAGAAATAGCTGTAACTTTTGATAGAAGACTCGGATACACATGTTTATGGCTTTATCTTTTAGAACTCAAGGTTCCCGTGCTGGGAAAACAGGTTTTGCAGCTGTTTGAGCTAAGATTTCCAAGTTATTCACATAATGAAAACCTATACTTTGTTTCGGTCGAGTTCCCCATTCAAATGCATGTAACAGTGAGAAACGCACTGTCTTGGCGAAAGAAAGCGTTTTTGTACAACTTCATAGAAATAGCTGTAACTTTTGATAGAAGACTCGGATACACATGTTTATGGCTTTATCTTATAGAACTCAAGGTTCCCGTGCTGGGAAAACAGGTTTTGCAGCTGTTTGAGCTAAGATTTCCAAGTTATTCACATAATGAAAACCTATACTTTGTTTCGGTCGAGTTCCCCATTCAAATGCATGTAACAGTGAGAAACGCACTGTCTTGGCGAAAGAAAGCGTTTTTGTACAACTTCATAGAAATAGCTGTAACTTTTGATAGAAGACTCGGATACACATGTTTATGGCTTTATCTTTTAGAACTCAAGGTTCCCGTGCTGGGAAAACAGGTTTTGCAGCTGTTTGAGCTAAGATTTCCAAGTTATTCACATAATGAAAACCTATACTTTGTTTCGGTCGAGATCCCCATTCAAATGCATGTAACAGTGAGAAACGCACTGTCTTGGCGAAAGAAAGCGTTTTTGTACAACTTCATAGAAATAGCTGTAACTTTTGATAGAAGACTCGGATACACATGTTTATGGCTTTATCTTATAGAACTCAAGGTTCCCGTGCTGGGAAAACAGGTTTTGCAGCTGTTTGAGCTAAGATTTCCAAGTTATTCACATAATGAAAACCTATACTTTGTTTCGGTCGAGATCCCCATTCAAATGCATGTAACAGTGAGAAACGCACTGTCTTGGCGAAAGAAAGCGTTTTTGTACAACTTCATAGAAATAGCTGTAACTTTTGATAGAAGACTCGGATACACATGTTTATGGCTTTATCTTATAGAACTCAAGGTTCCCGTGCTGGGAAAACAGGTTTTGCAGCTGTTTGAGCTAAGATTTCCAAGTTATTCACATAATGAAAACCTATACTTTGTTTCGGTCGAGTTCCCCATTCAAATGCATGTAACAGTGAGAAACGCACTGTCTTGGCGAAAGAAAGCGTTTTTGTACAACTTCATAGAAATAGCTGTAACTTTTGATAGAAGACTCGGATACACATGTTTATGGCTTTATCTTATAGAACTCAAGGTTCCCGTGCTGGGAAAACAGGTTTTGCAGCTGTTTGAGCTAAGATTTCCAAGTTATTCACATAATGAAAACCTATACTTTGTTTCGGTCGAGTTCCCCATTCAAATGCATGTAACAGTGAGAAACGCACTGTCTTGGCGAAAGAAAGCGTTTTTGTACAACTTCATAGAAATAGCTGTAACTTTTGATAGAAGACTCGGATACACATGTTTATGGCTTTATCTTATAGAACTCAAGGTTCCCGTGCTGGGAAAACAGGTTTTGCAGCTGTTTGAGCTAAGATTTCCAAGTTATTCACATAATGAAAACCTATACTTTGTTTCGGTCGAGATCCCCATTCAAATGCATGTAACAGTGAGAAACGCACTGTCTTGGCGAAAGAAAGCGTTTTTGTACAACTTCATAGAAATAGCTGTAACTTTTGATAGAAGACTCGGATACACATGTTTATGGCTTTATCTTATAGAACTCAAGGTTCCCGTGCTGGGAAAACAGGTTTTGCAGCTGTTTGAGCTAAGATTTCCAAGTTATTCACATAATGAAAACCTATACTTTGTTTCGGTCGAGATCCCCATTCAAATGCATGTAACAGTGAGAAACGCACTGTCTTGGCGAAAGAAAGCGTTTTTGTACAACTTCATAGAAATAGCTGTAACTTTTGATAGAAGACTCGGATACACATGTTTATGGCTTTATCTTATAGAACTCAAGGTTCCCGTGCTGGGAAAACAGGTTTTGCAGCTGTTTGAGCTAAGATTTCCAAGTTATTCACATAATGAAAACCTATACTTTGTTTCGGTCGAGTTCCCCATTCAAATGCATGTAACAGTGAGAAACGCACTGTCTTGGCGAAAGAAAGCGTTTTTGTACAACTTCATAGAAATAGCTGTAACTTTTGATAGAAGACTCGGATACACATGTTTATGGCTTTATCTTATAGAACTCAAGGTTCCCGTGCTGGGAAAACAGGTTTTGCAGCTGTTTGAGCTAAGATTTCCAAGTTATTCACATAATGAAAACCTATACTTTGTTTCGGTCGAGTTCCCCATTCAAATGCATGTAACAGTGAGAAACGCACTGTCTTGGCGAAAGAAAGCGTTTTTGTACAACTTCATAGAAATAGCTGTAACTTTTGATAGAAGACTCGGATACACATGTTTATGGCTTTATCTTATAGAACTCAAGGTTCCCGTGCTGGGAAAACAGGTTTTGCAGCTGTTTGAGCTAAGATTTCCAAGTTATTCACATAATGAAAACCTATACTTTGTTTCGGTCGAGTTCCCCATTCAAATGCATGTAACAGTGAGAAACGCACTGTCTTGGCGAAAGAAAGCGTTTTTGTACAACTTCATAGAAATAGCTGTAACTTTTGATAGAAGACTCGGATACACATGTTTATGGCTTTATCTTTTAGAACTCAAGGTTCCCGTGCTGGGAAAACAGGTTTTGCAGCTGTTTGAGCTAAGATTTCCAAGTTATTCACATAATGAAAACCTATACTTTGTTTCGGTCGAGTTCCCCATTCAAATGCATGTAACAGTGAGAAACGCACTGTCTTGGCGAAAGAAAGCGTTTTTGTACAACTTCATAGAAATAGCTGTAACTTTTGATAGAAGACTCGGATACACATGTTTATGGCTTTATCTTATAGAACTCAAGGTTCCCGTGCTGGGAAAACAGGTTTTGCAGCTGTTTGAGCTAAGATTTCCAAGTTATTCACATAATGAAAACCTATACTTTGTTTCGGTCGAGTTCCCCATTCAAATGCATGTAACAGTGAGAAACGCACTGTCTTGGCGAAAGAAAGCGTTTTTGTACAACTTCATAGAAATAGCTGTAACTTTTGATAGAAGACTCGGATACACATGTTTATGGCTTTATCTTATAGAACTCAAGGTTCCCGTGCTGGGAAAACAGGTTTTGCAGCTGTTTGAGCTAAGATTTCCAAGTTATTCACATAATGAAAACCTATACTTTGTTTCGGTCGAGTTCCCCATTCAAATGCATGTAACAGTGAGAAACGCACTGTCTTGGCGAAAGAAAGCGTTTTTGTACAACTTCATAGAAATAGCTGTAACTTTTGATAGAAGACTCGGATACACATGTTTATGGCTTTATCTTATAGAACTCAAGGTTCCCGTGCTGGGAAAACAGGTTTTGCAGCTGTTTGAGCTAAGATTTCCAAGTTATTCACATAATGAAAACCTATACTTTGTTTCGGTCGAGATCCCCATTCAAATGCATGTAACAGTGAGAAACGCACTGTCTTGGCGAAAGAAAGCGTTTTTGTACAACTTCATAGAAATAGCTGTAACTTTTGATAGAAGACTCGGATACACATGTTTATGGCTTTATCTTATAGAACTCAAGGTTCCCGTGCTGGGAAAACAGGTTTTGCAGCTGTTTGAGCTAAGATTTCCAAGTTATTCACATAATGAAAACCTATACTTTGTTTCGGTCGAGTTCCCCATTCAAATGCATGTAACAGTGAGAAACGCACTGTCTTGGCGAAAGAAAGCGTTTTTGTACAACTTCATAGAAATAGCTGTAACTTTTGATAGAAGACTCGGATACACATGTTTATGGCTTTATCTTTTAGAACTCAAGGTTCCCGTGCTGGGAAAACAGGTTTTGCAGCTGTTTGAGCTAAGATTTCCAAGTTATTCACATAATGAAAACCTATACTTTGTTTCGGTCGAGATCCCCATTCAAATGCATGTAACAGTGAGAAACGCACTGTCTTGGCGAAAGAAAGCGTTTTTGTACAACTTCATAGAAATAGCTGTAACTTTTGATAGAAGACTCGGATACACATGTTTATGGCTTTATCTTATAGAACTCAAGGTTCCCGTGCTGGGAAAACAGGTTTTGCAGCTGTTTGAGCTAAGATTTCCAAGTTATTCACATAATGAAAACCTATACTTTGTTTCGGTCGAGTTCCCCATTCAAATGCATGTAACAGTGAGAAACGCACTGTCTTGGCGAAAGAAAGCGTTTTTGTACAACTTCATAGAAATAGCTGTAACTTTTGATAGAAGACTCGGATACACATGTTTATGGCTTTATCTTTTAGAACTCAAGGTTCCCGTGCTGGGAAAACAGGTTTTGCAGCTGTTTGAGCTAAGATTTCCAAGTTATTCACATAATGAAAACCTATACTTTGTTTCGGTCGAGTTCCCCATTCAAATGCATGTAACAGTGAGAAACGCACTGTCTTGGCGAAAGAAAGCGTTTTTGTACAACTTCATAGAAATAGCTGTAACTTTTGATAGAAGACTCGGATACACATGTTTATGGCTTTATCTTATAGAACTCAAGGTTCCCGTGCTGGGAAAACAGGTTTTGCAGCTGTTTGAGCTAAGATTTCCAAGTTATTCACATAATGAAAACCTATACTTTGTTTCGGTCGAGTTCCCCATTCAAATGCATGTAACAGTGAGAAACGCACTGTCTTGGCGAAAGAAAGCGTTTTTGTACAACTTCATATAAATAGCTGTAACTTTTGATAGAAGACTCGGATACACATGTTTATGGCTTTATCTTTTAGAACTCAAGGTTCCTGTGCTGGGGAAAACAGGTTTTGCAGCTGTTTGAGCTAAGATTTCCAAGTTATTCACATAATGAAAACCTATACTTTGTTTCGGTCGAGATCCCCATTCAAATGCATGTAACAGTGAGAAACGCACTGTCTTGGCGAAAGAAAGCGTTTTTGTACAACTTCATAGAAATAGCTGTAACTTTTGATAGAAGACTCGGATACACATGTTTATGGCTTTATCTTATAGAACTCAAGGTTCCCGTGCTGGGAAAACAGGTTTTGCAGCTGTTTGAGCTAAGATTTCCAAGTTATTCACATAATGAAAACCTATACTTTGTTTCGGTCGAGTTCCCCATTCAAATGCATGTAACAGTGAGAAACGCACTGTCTTGGCGAAAGAAAGCGTTTTTGTACAACTTCATAGAAATAGCTGTAACTTTTGATAGAAGACTCGGATACACATGTTTATGGCTTTATCTTATAGAACTCAAGGTTCCCGTGCTGGGAAAACAGGTTTTGCAGCTGTTTGAGCTAAGATTTCCAAGTTATTCACATAATGAAAACCTATACTTTGTTTCGGTCGAGTTCCCCATTCAAATGCATGTAACAGTGAGAAACGCACTGTCTTGGCGAAAGAAAGCGTTTTTGTACAACTTCATATAAATAGCTGTAACTTTTGATAGAAGACTCGGATACACATGTTTATGGCTTTATCTTTTAGAACTCAAGGTTCCTGTGCTGGGAAAACAGGTTTTGCAGCTGTTTGAGCTAAGATTTCCAAGTTATTCACATAATGAAAACCTATACTTTGTTTCGGTCGAGATCCCCATTCAAATGCATGTAACAGTGAGAAACGCACTGTCTTGGCGAAAGAAAGCGTTTTTGTACAACTTCATAGAAATAGCTGTAACTTTTGATAGAAGACTCGGATACACATGTTTATGGCTTTATCTTATAGAACTCAAGGTTCCCGTGCTGGGAAAACAGGTTTTGCAGCTGTTTGAGCTAAGATTTCCAAGTTATTCACATAATGAAAACCTATACTTTGTTTCGGTCGAGTTCCCCATTCAAATGCATGTAACAGTGAGAAACGCACTGTCTTGGCGAAAGAAAGCGTTTTTGTACAACTTCATAGAAATAGCTGTAACTTTTGATAGAAGACTCGGATACACATGTTTATGGCTTTATCTTATAGAACTCAAGGTTCCCGTGCTGGGAAAACAGGTTTTGCAGCTGTTTGAGCTAAGATTTCCAAGTTATTCACATAATGAAAACCTATACTTTGTTTCGGTCGAGTTCCCCATTCAAATGCATGTAACAGTGAGAAACGCACTGTCTTGGCGAAAGAAAGCGTTTTTGTACAACTTCATATAAATAGCTGTAACTTTTGATAGAAGACTCGGATACACATGTTTATGGCTTTATCTTTTAGAACTCAAGGTTCCTGTGCTGGGAAAACAGGTTTTGCAGCTGTTTGAGCTAAGATTTCCAAGTTATTCACATAATGAAAACCTATACTTTGTTTCGGTCGAGATCCCCATTCAAATGCATGTAACAGTGAGAAACGCACTGTCTTGGCGAAAGAAAGCGTTTTTGTACAACTTCATAGAAATAGCTGTAACTTTTGATAGAAGACTCGGATACACATGTTTATGGCTTTATCTTATAGAACTCAAGGTTCCCGTGCTGGGAAAACAGGTTTTGCAGCTGTTTGAGCTAAGATTTCCAAGTTATTCACATAATGAAAACCTATACTTTGTTTCGGTCGAGTTCCCCATTCAAATGCATGTAACAGTGAGAAACGCACTGTCTTGGCGAAAGAAAGCGTTTTTGTACAACTTCATAGAAATAGCTGTAACTTTTGATAGAAGACTCGGATACACATGTTTATGGCTTTATCTTATAGAACTCAAGGTTCCCGTGCTGGGAAAACAGGTTTTGCAGCTGTTTGAGCTAAGATTTCCAAGTTATTCACATAATGAAAACCTATACTTTGTTTCGGTCGAGTTCCCCATTCAAATGCATGTAACAGTGAGAAACGCACTGTCTTGGCGAAAGAAAGCGTTTTTGTACAACTTCATAGAAATAGCTGTAACTTTTGATAGAAGACTCGGATACACATGTTTATGGCTTTATCTTATAGAACTCAAGGTTCCCGTGCTGGGAAAACAGGTTTTGCAGCTGTTTGAGCTAAGATTTCCAAGTTATTCACATAATGAAAACCTATACTTTGTTTCGGTCGAGATCCCCATTCAAATGCATGTAACAGTGAGAAACGCACTGTCTTGGCGAAAGAAAGCGTTTTTGTACAACTTCATAGAAATAGCTGTAACTTTTGATAGAAGACTCGGATACACATGTTTATGGCTTTATCTTATAGAACTCAAGGTTCCCGTGCTGGGAAAACAGGTTTTGCAGCTGTTTGAGCTAAGATTTCCAAGTTATTCACATAATGAAAACCTATACTTTGTTTCGGTCGAGATCCCCATTCAAATGCATGTAACAGTGAGAAACGCACTGTCTTGGCGAAAGAAAGCGTTTTTGTACAACTTCATAGAAATAGCTGTAACTTTTGATAGAAGACTCGGATACACATGTTTATGGCTTTATCTTTTAGAACTCAAGGTTCCCGTGCTGGGAAAACAGGTTTTGCAGCTGTTTGAGCTAAGATTTCCAAGTTATTCACATAATGAAAACCTATACTTTGTTTCGGTCGAGATCCCCATTCAAATGCATGTAACAGTGAGAAACGCACTGTCTTGGCGAAAGAAAGCGTTTTTGTACAACTTCATAGAAATAGCTGTAACTTTTGATAGAAGACTCGGATACACATGTTTATGGCTTTATCTTATAGAACTCAAGGTTCCCGTGCTGGGAAAACAGGTTTTGCAGCTGTTTGAGCTAAGATTTCCAAGTTATTCACATAATGAAAACCTATACTTTGTTTCGGTCGAGATCCCCATTCAAATGCATGTAACAGTGAGAAACGCACTGTCTTGGCGAAAGAAAGCGTTTTTGTACAACTTCATAGAAATAGCTGTAACTTTTGATAGAAGACTCGGATACACATGTTTATGGCTTTATCTTATAGAACTCAAGGTTCCCGTGCTGGGAAAACAGGTTTTGCAGCTGTTTGAGCTAAGATTTCCAAGTTATTCACATAATGAAAACCTATACTTTGTTTCGGTCGAGATCCCCATTCAAATGCATGTAACAGTGAGAAACGCACTGTCTTGGCGAAAGAAAGCGTTTTTGTACAACTTCATAGAAATAGCTGTAACTTTTGATAGAAGACTCGGATACACATGTTTATGGCTTTATCTTATAGAACTCAAGGTTCCCGTGCTGGGAAAACAGGTTTTGCAGCTGTTTGAGCTAAGATTTCCAAGTTATTCACATAATGAAAACCTATACTTTGTTTCGGTCGAGATCCCCATTCAAATGCATGTAACAGTGAACGCACTGTCTTGGCGAAAGAAAGCGTTTTTGTACAACTTCATAGAAATAGCTGTAACTTTTGATAGAAGACTCGGATACACATGTTTATGGCTTTATCTTATAGAACTCAAGGTTCCCGTGCTGGGAAAACAGGTTTTGCAGCTGTTTGAGCTAAGATTTCCAAGTTATTCACATAATGAAAACCTATACTTTGTTTCGGTCGAGATCCCCATTCAAATGCATGTAACAGTGAGAAACGTACTGTCTTGGCGAAAGAAAGCGTTTTTGTACAACTTCATAGAAATAGCTGTAACTTTTGATAGAAGACTCGGATACACATGTTTATGGCTTTATCTTATAGAACTCAAGGTTCCCGTGCTGGGAAAACAGGTTTTGCAGCTGTTTGAGCTAAGATTTCCAAGTTATTCACATAATGAAAACCTATACTTTGTTTCGGTCGAGATCCCCATTCAAATGCATGTAACAGTGAGAAACGCACTGTCTTGGCGAAAGAAAGCGTTTTTGTACAACTTCATAGAAATAGCTGTAACTTTTGATAGAAGACTCTGATACACATGTTTATGGCTTTATCTTATAGAACTCAAGGTTCCCGTGCTGGGAAAACAGGTTTTGCAGCTGTTTGAGCTAAGATTTCCAAGTTATTCACATAATGAAAACCTATACTTTGTTTCGGTCGAGATCCCCATTCAAATGCATGTAACAGTGAGAAACGCACTGTCTTGGCGAAAGAAAGCGTTTTTGTACAACTTCATAGAAATAGCTGTAACTTTTGATAGAAGACTCGGATACACATGTTTATGGCTTTATCTTATAGAACTCAAGGTTCCCGTGCTGGGAAAACAGGTTTTGCAGCTGTTTGAGCTAAGATTTCCAAGTTATTCACATAATGAAAACCTATACTTTGTTTCGGTCGAGATCCCCATTCAAATGCATGTAACAGTGAGAAACGCACTGTCTTGGCGAAAGAAAGCGTTTTTGTACAACTCATAGAAATAGCTGTAACTTTTGATAGAAGACTCGGATACACATGTTTATGGCTTTATCTTATAGAACTCAAGGTTCCCGTGCTGGGAAAACAGGTTTTGCAGCTGTTTGAGCTAAGATTTCCAAGTTATTCACATAATGAAAACCTATACTTTGTTTCGGTCGAGTTCCCCATTCAAATCCATGTAACAGTGAGAAACGCACTGTCTTGGCGAAGGAAAGCGTTTTTGTACAACTTCATAGAAATAGCTGTAACTTTTGATAGAAGACTCGGATACACATGTTTATGGCTTTATCTTATAGAACTCAAGGTTCCCGTGCTGGGAAAACAGGTTTTGCAGCTGTTTGAGCTAAGATTTCCAAGTTATTCACATAATGAAAACCTATACTTTGTTTCGGTCGAGATCCCCATTCAAATGCATGTAACAGTGAGAAACGCACTGTCTTGGCGAAAGAAAGCGTTTTTGTACAACTTCATAGAAATAGCTGTAACTTTTGATAGAAGACTCGGATACACATGTTTATGGCTTTATCTTATAGAACTCAAGGTTCCCGTGCTGGGAAAACAGGTTTTGCAGCTGTTTGAGCTAAGATTTCCAAGTTATTCACATAATGAAAACCTATACTTTGTTTCGGTCGAGATCCCCATTCAAATGCATGTAACAGTGAGAAACGCACTGTCTTGGCGAAAGAAAGCGTTTTTGTACAACTTCATAGAAATAGCTGTAACTTTTGATAGAAGACTCGGATACACATGTTTATGGCTTTATCTTATAGAACTCAAGGTTCCCGTGCTGGGAAAACAGGTTTTGCAGCTGTTTGAGCTAAGATTTCCAAGTTATTCACATAATGAAAACCTATACTTTGTTTCGGTCGAGATCCCCATTCAAATGCATGTAACAGTGAGAAACGCACTGTCTTGGCGAAAGAAAGCGTTTTTGTACAACTTCATAGAAATAGCTGTAACTTTTGATAGAAGACTCTGATACACATGTTTATGGCTTTATCTTATAGAACTCAAGGTTCCCGTGCTGGGAAAACAGGTTTTGCAGCTGTTTGAGCTAAGATTTCCAAGTTATTCACATAATGAAAACCTATACTTTGTTTCGGTCGAGATCCCCATTCAAATGCATGTAACAGTGAGAAACGCACTGTCTTGGCGAAAGAAAGCGTTTTTGTACAACTTCATAGAAATAGCTGTAACTTTTGATAGAAGACTCGGATACACATGTTTATGGCTTTATCTTATAGAACTCAAGGTTCCCGTGCTGGGAAAACAGGTTTTGCAGCTGTTTGAGCTAAGATTTCCAAGTTATTCACATAATGAAAACCTATACTTTGTTTCGGTCGAGATCCCCATTCAAATGCATGTAACAGTGAGAAACGCACTGTCTTGGCGAAAGAAAGCGTTTTTGTACAACTTCATAGAAATAGCTGTAACTTTTGATAGAAGACTCGGATACACATGTTTATGGCTTTATCTTATAGAACTCAAGGTTCCCGTGCTGGGAAAACAGGTTTTGCAGCTGTTTGAGCTAAGATTTCCAAGTTATTCACATAATGAAAACCTATACTTTGTTTCGGTCGAGATCCCCATTCAAATGCATGTAACAGTGAGAAACGCACTGTCTTGGCGAAAGAAAGCGTTTTTGTACAACTTCATAGAAATAGCTGTAACTTTTGATAGAAGACTCGGATACACATGTTTATGGCTTTATCTTATAGAACTCAAGGTTCCCGTGCTGGGAAAACAGGTTTTGCAGCTGTTTGAGCTAAGATTTCCAAGTTATTCACATAATGAAAACCTATACTTTGTTTCGGTCGAGTTCCCCATTCAAATGCATGTAACAGTGAGAAACGCACTGTCTTGGCGAAAGAAAGCGTTTTTGTACAACTTCATAGAAATAGCTGTAACTTTTGATAGAAGACTCGGATACACATGTTTATGGCTTTATCTTTTAGAACTCAAGGTTCCCGTGCTGGGAAAACAGGTTTTGCAGCTGTTTGAGCTAAGATTTCCAAGTTATTCACATAATGAAAACCTATACTTTGTTTCGGTCGAGATCCCCATTCAAATGCATGTAACAGTGAGAAACGCACTGTCTTGGCGAAAGAAAGCGTTTTTGTACAACTTCATAGAAATAGCTGTAACTTTTGATAGAAGACTCGGATACACATGTTTATGGCTTTATCTTATAGAACTCAAGGTTCCCGTGCTGGGAAAACAGGTTTTGCAGCTGTTTGAGCTAAGATTTCCAAGTTATTCACATAATGAAAACCTATACTTTGTTTCGGTCGAGATCCCCATTCAAATGCATGTAACAGTGAGAAACGCACTGTCTTGGCGAAAGAAAGCGTTTTTGTACAACTTCATAGAAATAGCTGTAACTTTTGATAGAAGACTCGGATACACATGTTTATGGCTTTATCTTATAGAACTCAAGGTTCCCGTGCTGGGAAAACAGGTTTTGCAGCTGTTTGAGCTAAGATTTCCAAGTTATTCACATAATGAAAACCTATACTTTGTTTCGGTCGAGATCCCCATTCAAATGCATGTAACAGTGAGAAACGCACTGTCTTGGCGAAAGAAAGCGTTTTTGTACAACTTCATAGAAATAGCTGTAACTTTTGATAGAAGACTCGGATACACATGTTTATGGCTTTATCTTATAGAACTCAAGGTTCCCGTGCTGGGAAAACAGGTTTTGCAGCTGTTTGAGCTAAGATTTCCAAGTTATTCACATAATGAAAACCTATACTTTGTTTCGGTCGAGTTCCCCATTCAAATGCATGTAACAGTGAGAAACGCACTGTCTTGGCGAAAGAAAGCGTTTTTGTACAACTTCATAGAAATAGCTGTAACTTTTGATAGAAGACTCGGATACACATGTTTATGGCTTTATCTTATAGAACTCAAGGTTCCCGTGCTGGGAAAACAGGTTTTGCAGCTGTTTGAGCTAAGATTTCCAAGTTATTCACATAATGAAAACCTATACTTTGTTTCGGTCGAGATCCCCATTCAAATGCATGTAACAGTGAGAAACGCACTGTCTTGGCGAAAGAAAGCGTTTTTGTACAACTTCATAGAAATAGCTGTAACTTTTGATAGAAGACTCGGATACACATGTTTATGGCTTTATCTTATAGAACTCAAGGTTCCCGTGCTGGGAAAACAGGTTTTGCAGCTGTTTGAGCTAAGATTTCCAAGTTATTCACATAATGAAAACCTATACTTTGTTTCGGTCGAGATCCCCATTCAAATGCATGTAACAGTGAGAAACGCACTGTCTTGGCGAAAGAAAGCGTTTTTGTACAACTTCATAGAAATAGCTGTAACTTTTGATAGAAGACTCGGATACACATGTTTATGGCTTTATCTTATAGAACTCAAGGTTCCCGTGCTGGGAAAACAGGTTTTGCAGCTGTTTGAGCTAAGATTTCCAAGTTATTCACATAATGAAAACCTATACTTTGTTTCGGTCGAGATCCCCATTCAAATGCATGTAACAGTGAGAAACGCACTGTCTTGGCGAAAGAAAGCGTTTTTGTACAACTTCATAGAAATAGCTGTAACTTTTGATAGAAGACTCGGATACACATGTTTATGGCTTTATCTTTTAGAACTCAAGGTTCCCGTGCTGGGAAAACAGGTTTTGCAGCTGTTTGAGCTAAGATTTCCAAGTTATTCACATAATGAAAACCTATACTTTGTTTCGGTCGAGATCCCCATTCAAATGCATGTAACAGTGAGAAACGCACTGTCTTGGCGAAAGAAAGCGTTTTTGTACAACTTCATAGAAATAGCTGTAACTTTTGATAGAAGACTCGGATACACATGTTTATGGCTTTATCTTATAGAACTCAAGGTTCCCGTGCTGGGAAAACAGGTTTTGCAGCTGTTTGAGCTAAGATTTCCAAGTTATTCACATAATGAAAACCTATACTTTGTTTCGGTCGAGATCCCCATTCAAATGCATGTAACAGTGAGAAACGCACTGTCTTGGCGAAAGAAAGCGTTTTTGTACAACTTCATAGAAATAGCTGTAACTTTTGATAGAAGACTCGGATACACATGTTTATGGCTTTATCTTATAGAACTCAAGGTTCCCGTGCTGGGAAAACAGGTTTTGCAGCTGTTTGAGCTAAGATTTCCAAGTTATTCACATAATGAAAACCTATACTTTGTTTCGGTCGAGATCCCCATTCAAATGCATGTAACAGTGAGAAACGCACTGTCTTGGCGAAAGAAAGCGTTTTTGTACAACTTCATAGAAATAGCTGTAACTTTTGATAGAAGACTCGGATACACATGTTTATGGCTTTATCTTATAGAACTCAAGGTTCCCGTGCTGGGAAAACAGGTTTTGCAGCTGTTTGAGCTAAGATTTCCAAGTTATTCACATAATGAAAACCTATACTTTGTTTCGGTCGAGATCCCCATTCAAATGCATGTAACAGTGAGAAACGCACTGTCTTGGCGAAAGAAAGCGTTTTTGTACAACTTCATAGAAATAGCTGTAACTTTTGATAGAAGACTCGGATACACATGTTTATGGCTTTATCTTATAGAACTCAAGGTTCCCGTGCTGGGAAAACAGGTTTTGCAGCTGTTTGAGCTAAGATTTCCAAGTTATTCACATAATGAAAACCTATACTTTGTTTCGGTCGAGATCCCCATTCAAATGCATGTAACAGTGAGAAACGCACTGTCTTGGCGAAAGAAAGCGTTTTTGTACAACTTCATAGAAATAGCTGTAACTTTTGATAGAAGACTCGGATACACATGTTTATGGCTTTATCTTATAGAACTCAAGGTTCCCGTGCTGGGAAAACAGGTTTTGCAGCTGTTTGAGCTAAGATTTCCAAGTTATTCACATAATGAAAACCTATACTTTGTTTCGGTCGAGATCCCCATTCAAATGCATGTAACAGTGAGAAACGCACTGTCTTGGCGAAAGAAAGCGTTTTTGTACAACTTCATAGAAATAGCTGTAACTTTTGATAGAAGACTCGGATACACATGTTTATGGCTTTATCTTATAGAACTCAAGGTTCCCGTGCTGGGAAAACAGGTTTTGCAGCTGTTTGAGCTAAGATTTCCAAGTTATTCACATAATGAAAACCTATACTTTGTTTCGGTCGAGATCCCCATTCAAATGCATGTAACAGTGAGAAACGCACTGTCTTGGCGAAAGAAAGCGTTTTTGTACAACTTCATAGAAATAGCTGTAACTTTTGATAGAAGACTCGGATACACATGTTTATGGCTTTATCTTATAGAACTCAAGGTTCCCGTGCTGGGAAAACAGGTTTTGCAGCTGTTTGAGCTAAGATTTCCAAGTTATTCACATAATGAAAACCTATACTTTGTTTCGGTCGAGTTCCCCATTCAAATGCATGTAACAGTGAGAAACGCACTGTCTTGGCGAAAGAAAGCGTTTTTGTACAACTTCATAGAAATAGCTGTAACTTTTGATAGAAGACTCGGATACACATGTTTATGGCTTTATCTTATAGAACTCAAGGTTCCCGTGCTGGGAAAACAGGTTTTGCAGCTGTTTGAGCTAAGATTTCCAAGTTATTCACATAATGAAAACCTATACTTTGTTTCGGTCGAGATCCCCATTCAAATGCATGTAACAGTGAGAAACGCACTGTCTTGGCGAAAGAAAGCGTTTTTGTACAACTTCATAGAAATAGCTGTAACTTTTGATAGAAGACTCGGATACACATGTTTATGGCTTTATCTTATAGAACTCAAGGTTCCCGTGCTGGGAAAACAGGTTTTGCAGCTGTTTGAGCTAAGATTTCCAAGTTATTCACATAATGAAAACCTATACTTTGTTTCGGTCGAGATCCCCATTCAAATGCATGTAACAGTGAGAAACGCACTGTCTTGGCGAAAGAAAGCGTTTTTGTACACTTCATAGAAATAGCTGTAACTTTTGATAGAAGACTCGGATACACATGTTTATGGCTTTATCTTATAGAACTCAAGGTTCCCGTGCTGGGAAAACAGGTTTTGCAGCTGTTTGAGCTAAGATTTCCAAGTTATTCACATAATGAAAACCTATACTTTGTTTCGGTCGAGATCCCCATTCAAATGCATGTAACAGTGAGAAACGCACTGTCTTGGCGAAAGAAAGCGTTTTTGTACAACTTCATAGAAATAGCTGTAACTTTTGATAGAAGACTCGGATACACATGTTTATGGCTTTATCTTATAGAACTCAAGGTTCCCGTGCTGGGAAAACAGGTTTTGCAGCTGTTTGAGCTAAGATTTCCAAGTTATTCACATAATGAAAACCTATACTTTGTTTCGGTCGAGATCCCCATTCAAATGCATGTAACAGTGAGAAACGCACTGTCTTGGCGAAAGAAAGCGTTTTTGTACAACTTCATAGAAATAGCTGTAACTTTTGATAGAAGACTCGGATACACATGTTTATGGCTTTATCTTATAGAACTCAAGGTTCCCGTGCTGGGAAAACAGGTTTTGCAGCTGTTTGAGCTAAGATTTCCAAGTTATTCACATAATGAAAACCTATACTTTGTTTCGGTCGAGATCCCCATTCAAATGCATGTAACAGTGAGAAACGCACTGTCTTGGCGAAAGAAAGCGTTTTTGTACAACTTCATAGAAATAGCTGTAACTTTTGATAGAAGACTCGGATACACATGTTTATGGCTTTATCTTATAGAACTCAAGGTTCCCGTGCTGGGAAAACAGGTTTTGCAGCTGTTTGAGCTAAGATTTCCAAGTTATTCACATAATGAAAACCTATACTTTGTTTCGGTCGAGATCCCCATTCAAATGCATGTAACAGTGAGAAACGCACTGTCTTGGCGAAAGAAAGCGTTTTTGTACAACTTCATAGAAATAGCTGTAACTTTTGATAGAAGACTCGGATACACATGTTTATGGCTTTATCTTATAGAACTCAAGGTTCCCGTGCTGGGAAAACAGGTTTTGCAGCTGTTTGAGCTAAGATTTCCAAGTTATTCACATAATGAAAACCTATACTTTGTTTCGGTCGAGATCCCCATTCAAATGCATGTAACAGTGAGAAACGCACTGTCTTGGCGAAAGAAAGCGTTTTTGTACAACTTCATAGAAATAGCTGTAACTTTTGATAGAAGACTCGGATACACATGTTTATGGCTTTATCTTATAGAACTCAAGGTTCCCGTGCTGGGAAAACAGGTTTTGCAGCTGTTTGAGCTAAGATTTCCAAGTTATTCACATAATGAAAACCTATACTTTGTTTCGGTCGAGATCCCCATTCAAATGCATGTAACAGTGAGAAACGCACTGTCTTGGCGAAAGAAAGCGTTTTTGTACAACTTCATAGAAATAGCTGTAACTTTTGATAGAAGACTCGGATACACATGTTTATGGCTTTATCTTATAGAACTCAAGGTTCCCGTGCTGGGAAAACAGGTTTTGCAGCTGTTTGAGCTAAGATTTCCAAGTTATTCACATAATGAAAACCTATACTTTGTTTCGGTCGAGATCCCCATTCAAATGCATGTAACAGTGAGAAACGCACTGTCTTGGCGAAAGAAAGCGTTTTTGTACAACTTCATAGAAATAGCTGTAACTTTTGATAGAAGACTCGGATACACATGTTTATGGCTTTATCTTATAGAACTCAAGGTTCCCGTGCTGGGAAAACAGGTTTTGCAGCTGTTTGAGCTAAGATTTCCAAGTTATTCACATAATGAAAACCTATACTTTGTTTCGGTCGAGATCCCCATTCAAATGCATGTAACAGTGAGAAACGCACTGTCTTGGCGAAAGAAAGCGTTTTTGTACAACTTCATAGAAATAGCTGTAACTTTTGATAGAAGACTCGGATACACATGTTTATGGCTTTATCTTATAGAACTCAAGGTTCCCGTGCTGGGAAAACAGGTTTTGCAGCTGTTTGAGCTAAGATTTCCAAGTTATTCACATAATGAAAACCTATACTTTGTTTCGGTCGAGTTCCCCATTCAAATGCATGTAACAGTGAGAAACGCACTGTCTTGGCGAAAGAAAGCGTTTTTGTACAACTTCATAGAAATAGCTGTAACTTTTGATAGAAGACTCGGATACACATGTTTATGGCTTTATCTTATAGAACTCAAGGTTCCCGTGCTGGGAAAACAGGTTTTGCAGCTGTTTGAGCTAAGATTTCCAAGTTATTCACATAATGAAAACCTATACTTTGTTTCGGTCGAGTTCCCCATTCAAATGCATGTAACAGTGAGAAACGCACTGTCTTGGCGAAAGAAAGCGTTTTTGTACAACTTCATAGAAATAGCTGTAACTTTTGATAGAAGACTCGGATACACATGTTTATGGCTTTATCTTATAGAACTCAAGGTTCCCGTGCTGGGAAAACAGGTTTTGCAGCTGTTTGAGCTAAGATTTCCAAGTTATTCACATAATGAAAACCTATACTTTGTTTCGGTCGAGATCCCCATTCAAATGCATGTAACAGTGAGAAACGCACTGTCTTGGCGAAAGAAAGCGTTTTTGTACAACTTCATAGAAATAGCTGTAACTTTTGATAGAAGACTCGGATACACATGTTTATGGCTTTATCTTATAGAACTCAAGGTTCCCGTGCTGGGAAAACAGGTTTTGCAGCTGTTTGAGCTAAGATTTCCAAGTTATTCACATAATGAAAACCTATACTTTGTTTCGGTCGAGATCCCCATTCAAATGCATGTAACAGTGAGAAACGCACTGTCTTGGCGAAAGAAAGCGTTTTTGTACAACTTCATAGAAATAGCTGTAACTTTTGATAGAAGACTCGGATACACATGTTTATGGCTTTATCTTATAGAACTCAAGGTTCCCGTGCTGGGAAAACAGGTTTTGCAGCTGTTTGAGCTAAGATTTCCAAGTTATTCACATAATGAAAACCTATACTTTGTTTCGGTCGAGTTCCCCATTCAAATGCATGTAACAGTGAGAAACGCACTGTCTTGGCGAAAGAAAGCGTTTTTGTACAACTTCATAGAAATAGCTGTAACTTTTGATAGAAGACTCGGATACACATGTTTATGGCTTTATCTTATAGAACTCAAGGTTCCCGTGCTGGGAAAACAGGTTTTGCAGCTGTTTGAGCTAAGATTTCCAAGTTATTCACATAATGAAAACCTATACTTTGTTTCGGTCGAGATCCCCATTCAAATGCATGTAACAGTGAGAAACGCACTGTCTTGGCGAAAGAAAGCGTTTTTGTACAACTTCATAGAAATAGCTGTAACTTTTGATAGAAGACTCGGATACACATGTTTATGGCTTTATCTTATAGAACTCAAGGTTCCCGTGCTGGGAAAACAGGTTTTGCAGCTGTTTGAGCTAAGATTTCCAAGTTATTCACATAATGAAAACCTATACTTTGTTTCGGTCGAGTTCCCCATTCAAATGCATGTAACAGTGAGAAACGCACTGTCTTGGCGAAAGAAAGCGTTTTTGTACAACTTCATAGAAATAGCTGTAACTTTTGATAGAAGACTCGGATACACATGTTTATGGCTTTATCTTATAGAACTCAAGGTTCCCGTGCTGGGAAAACAGGTTTTGCAGCTGTTTGAGCTAAGATTTCCAAGTTATTCACATAATGAAAACCTATACTTTGTTTCGGTCGAGTTCCCCATTCAAATGCATGTAACAGTGAGAAACGCACTGTCTTGGCGAAAGAAAGCGTTTTTGTACAACTTCATAGAAATAGCTGTAACTTTTGATAGAAGACTCGGATACACATGTTTATGGCTTTATCTTATAGAACTCAAGGTTCCCGTGCTGGGAAAACAGGTTTTGCAGCTGTTTGAGCTAAGATTTCCAAGTTATTCACATAATGAAAACCTATACTTTGTTTCGGTCGAGTTCCCCATTCAAATGCATGTAACAGTGAGAAACGCACTGTCTTGGCGAAAGAAAGCGTTTTTGTACAACTTCATAGAAATAGCTGTAACTTTTGATAGAAGACTCGGATACACATGTTTATGGCTTTATCTTATAGAACTCAAGGTTCCCGTGCTGGGAAAACAGGTTTTGCAGCTGTTTGAGCTAAGATTTCCAAGTTATTCACATAATGAAAACCTATACTTTGTTTCGGTCGAGTTCCCCATTCAAATGCATGTAACAGTGAGAAACGCACTGTCTTGGCGAAAGAAAGCGTTTTTGTACAACTTCATAGAAATAGCTGTAACTTTTGATAGAAGACTCGGATACACATGTTTATGGCTTTATCTTATAGAACTCAAGGTTCCCGTGCTGGGAAAACAGGTTTTGCAGCTGTTTGAGCTAAGATTTCCAAGTTATTCACATAATGAAAACCTATACTTTGTTTCGGTCGAGTTCCCCATTCAAATGCATGTAACAGTGAGAAACGCACTGTCTTGGCGAAAGAAAGCGTTTTTGTACAACTTCATAGAAATAGCTGTAACTTTTGATAGAAGACTCGGATACACATGTTTATGGCTTTATCTTATAGAACTCAAGGTTCCCGTGCTGGGAAAACAGGTTTTGCAGCTGTTTGAGCTAAGATTTCCAAGTTATTCACATAATGAAAACCTATACTTTGTTTCGGTCGAGATCCCCATTCAAATGCATGTAACAGTGAGAAACGCACTGTCTTGGCGAAAGAAAGCGTTTTTGTACAACTTCATAGAAATAGCTGTAACTTTTGATAGAAGACTCGGATACACATGTTTATGGCTTTATCTTATAGAACTCAAGGTTCCCGTGCTGGGAAAACAGGTTTTGCAGCTGTTTGAGCTAAGATTTCCAAGTTATTCACATAATGAAAACCTATACTTTGTTTCGGTCGAGTTCCCCATTCAAATGCATGTAACAGTGAGAAACGCACTGTCTTGGCGAAAGAAAGCGTTTTTGTACAACTTCATAGAAATAGCTGTAACTTTTGATAGAAGACTCGGATACACATGTTTATGGCTTTATCTTATAGAACTCAAGGTTCCCGTGCTGGGAAAACAGGTTTTGCAGCTGTTTGAGCTAAGATTTCCAAGTTATTCACATAATGAAAACCTATACTTTGTTTCGGTCGAGTTCCCCATTCAAATGCATGTAACAGTGAGAAACGCACTGTCTTGGCGAAAGAAAGCGTTTTTGTACAACTTCATAGAAATAGCTGTAACTTTTGATAGAAGACTCGGATACACATGTTTATGGCTTTATCTTATAGAACTCAAGGTTCCCGTGCTGGGAAAACAGGTTTTGCAGCTGTTTGAGCTAAGATTTCCAAGTTATTCACATAATGAAAACCTATACTTTGTTTCGGTCGAGTTCCCCATTCAAATGCATGTAACAGTGAGAAACGCACTGTCTTGGCGAAAGAAAGCGTTTTTGTACAACTTCATAGAAATAGCTGTAACTTTTGATAGAAGACTCGGATACACATGTTTATGGCTTTATCTTATAGAACTCAAGGTTCCCGTGCTGGGAAAACAGGTTTTGCAGCTGTTTGAGCTAAGATTTCCAAGTTATTCACATAATGAAAACCTATACTTTGTTTCGGTCGAGATCCCCATTCAAATGCATGTAACAGTGAGAAACGCACTGTCTTGGCGAAAGAAAGCGTTTTTGTACAACTTCATAGAAATAGCTGTAACTTTTGATAGAAGACTCGGATACACATGTTTATGGCTTTATCTTATAGAACTCAAGGTTCCCGTGCTGGGAAAACAGGTTTTGCAGCTGTTTGAGCTAAGATTTCCAAGTTATTCACATAATGAAAACCTATACTTTGTTTCGGTCGAGTTCCCCATTCAAATGCATGTAACAGTGAGAAACGCACTGTCTTGGCGAAAGAAAGCGTTTTTGTACAACTTCATAGAAATAGCTGTAACTTTTGATAGAAGACTCGGATACACATGTTTATGGCTTTATCTTATAGAACTCAAGGTTCCCGTGCTGGGAAAACAGGTTTTGCAGCTGTTTGAGCTAAGATTTCCAAGTTATTCACATAATGAAAACCTATACTTTGTTTCGGTCGAGTTCCCCATTCAAATGCATGTAACAGTGAGAAACGCACTGTCTTGGCGAAAGAAAGCGTTTTTGTACAACTTCATAGAAATAGCTGTAACTTTTGATAGAAGACTCGGATACACATGTTTATGGCTTTATCTTATAGAACTCAAGGTTCCCGTGCTGGGAAAACAGGTTTTGCAGCTGTTTGAGCTAAGATTTCCAAGTTATTCACATAATGAAAACCTATACTTTGTTTCGGTCGAGTTCCCCATTCAAATGCATGTAACAGTGAGAAACGCACTGTCTTGGCGAAAGAAAGCGTTTTTGTACAACTTCATAGAAATAGCTGTAACTTTTGATAGAAGACTCGGATACACATGTTTATGGCTTTATCTTATAGAACTCAAGGTTCCCGTGCTGGGAAAACAGGTTTTGCAGCTGTTTGAGCTAAGATTTCCAAGTTATTCACATAATGAAAACCTATACTTTGTTTCGGTCGAGATCCCCATTCAAATGCATGTAACAGTGAGAAACGCACTGTCTTGGCGAAAGAAAGCGTTTTTGTACAACTTCATAGAAATAGCTGTAACTTTTGATAGAAGACTCGGATACACATGTTTATGGCTTTATCTTATAGAACTCAAGGTTCCCGTGCTGGGAAAACAGGTTTTGCAGCTGTTTGAGCTAAGATTTCCAAGTTATTCACATAATGAAAACCTATACTTTGTTTCGGTCGAGTTCCCCATTCAAATGCATGTAACAGTGAGAAACGCACTGTCTTGGCGAAAGAAAGCGTTTTTGTACAACTTCATAGAAATAGCTGTAACTTTTGATAGAAGACTCGGATACACATGTTTATGGCTTTATCTTATAGAACTCAAGGTTCCCGTGCTGGGAAAACAGGTTTTGCAGCTGTTTGAGCTAAGATTTCCAAGTTATTCACATAATGAAAACCTATACTTTGTTTCGGTCGAGTTCCCCATTCAAATGCATGTAACAGTGAGAAACGCACTGTCTTGGCGAAAGAAAGCGTTTTTGTACAACTTCATAGAAATAGCTGTAACTTTTGATAGAAGACTCGGATACACATGTTTATGGCTTTATCTTATAGAACTCAAGGTTCCCGTGCTGGGAAAACAGGTTTTGCAGCTGTTTGAGCTAAGATTTCCAAGTTATTCACATAATGAAAACCTATACTTTGTTTCGGTCGAGTTCCCCATTCAAATGCATGTAACAGTGAGAAACGCACTGTCTTGGCGAAAGAAAGCGTTTTTGTACAACTTCATAGAAATAGCTGTAACTTTTGATAGAAGACTCGGATACACATGTTTATGGCTTTATCTTATAGAACTCAAGGTTCCCGTGCTGGGAAAACAGGTTTTGCAGCTGTTTGAGCTAAGATTTCCAAGTTATTCACATAATGAAAACCTATACTTTGTTTCGGTCGAGTTCCCCATTCAAATGCATGTAACAGTGAGAAACGCACTGTCTTGGCGAAAGAAAGCGTTTTTGTACAACTTCATAGAAATAGCTGTAACTTTTGATAGAAGACTCGGATACACATGTTTATGGCTTTATCTTATAGAACTCAAGGTTCCCGTGCTGGGAAAACAGGTTTTGCAGCTGTTTGAGCTAAGATTTCCAAGTTATTCACATAATGAAAACCTATACTTTGTTTCGGTCGAGTTCCCCATTCAAATGCATGTAACAGTGAGAAACGCACTGTCTTGGCGAAAGAAAGCGTTTTTGTACAACTTCATAGAAATAGCTGTAACTTTTGATAGAAGACTCGGATACACATGTTTATGGCTTTATCTTATAGAACTCAAGGTTCCCGTGCTGGGAAAACAGGTTTTGCAGCTGTTTGAGCTAAGATTTCCAAGTTATTCACATAATGAAAACCTATACTTTGTTTCGTCGAGTTCCCCATTCAAATGCATGTAACAGTGAGAAACGCACTGTCTTGGCGAAAGAAAGCGTTTTTGTACAACTTCATAGAAATAGCTGTAACTTTTGATAGAAGACTCGGATACACATGTTTATGGCTTTATCTTATAGAACTCAAGGTTCCCGTGCTGGGAAAACAGGTTTTGCAGCTGTTTGAGCTAAGATTTCCAAGTTATTCACATAATGAAAACCTATACTTTGTTTCGGTCGAGTTCCCCATTCAAATGCATGTAACAGTGAGAAAACCGCACTGTCTTGGCGAAAGAAAGCGTTTTTGTACAACTTCATAGAAATAGCTGTAACTTTTGATAGAAGACTCGGATACACATGTTTATGGCTTTATCTTATAGAACTCAAGGTTCCCGTGCTGGGAAAACAGGTTTTGCAGCTGTTTGAGCTAAGATTTCAAGTTATTCACATAATGAAAACCTATACTTTGTTTCGGTCGAGTTCCCCATTCAAATGCATGTAAACAGTGAGAAACGCCACTGTCTTGGCGAAAGAAAGCGTTTTTGTACAACTTCATAGAAATAGCTGTAACTTTTGATAGAAGACTCGGATACACATGTTTATGGCTTTATCTTATAGAACTCAAGGTTCCCGTGCTGGGAAAACAGGTTTTGCAGCTGTTTGAGCTAAGATTTCCAAGTTAT